>NC_081412.1:628226561-628248033 GCF_030272615.1 Cryptomeria japonica
CCGATTGTTTGACAGTGCTAACACATTGACGGTGCTTTTTGTGTTGTGTTACTGAGTACATCTAGATGCATTGAACCTACGAAATTGTAATGGAATCCTATTGGACCGACATGAAATCAGATTCTTTTAAAAGGACTTCATGTCTAGGGTTTTAAGTTGTTGCTGAAAGGGTTAATGTCGTGCTAGGGTTTAAGGTGGAAGTTGAGAACGATCTTATCTGAGAAGATCAAGTTGTAAATATGAGAGAGAGAGAGAGAAGAATAAAGTAATGCTGAAATGCATTATCTATGAGCAATATTGGATCTAACCAAGTAGTTTGTGCTATTAGATAGATCAAACACTTGTTGATTACTCACATCTTTGACAAGTCTGTAACCCTTAACCGGGTAGGCCTCAAAGCCTTTGTAAAATCCTCTAACAAGGTGGTTCACACATGTGAATCTAAAATCCTCTAACAAGGTAGGCTTTAATTGGACTTATCTCCTAACAAAGATTGAGATTCCTAACAAGATTTGTTCTAGTGAAGAACATTGTAAGACCTTAACTAGTCTGGTTTCTATTATGTAGATAGTGACTTGTGAGTTCCATCTCACCATGGTTTTTTCGAGTTGGGTTTCCACGTCAAATATCTTATGTTCTGGTTGTATTGCTTTTGTGGGTGAATGCTTTATTCACATTTTGGTTTGCATGTGTGGTAACCGGTCTAACTATTAGACTGCTTTACCAGTTTATCTTTAGACTATGTAAGTGTTTTAGAGAAGAGATTTTTGGCATACTAATTCACCCCCCCACTCTTAGTATTCATCAATTGGTATCAGAGCCTACCTTTCTGTAAGTTTAACCACTTGGAAAGAGATATGGGGGAATACACCATGAGGGAACTTACTCAACGGCTCACTAAGTCTGAGCAAGGCTATGATGATCTTATGGTCAAATACAAGGCATATCAAGCAAAAAGGAGAGAACATGTAGAAAAGTTGATGGAACTATCTGAAAGTAGTTCCAAAGATGAAGCTAACATGGAAGCCATGATTGCTGAAGTAAATAAGCTAAATGATTCAAACTCCAATCTGAGAAAGGAGTTGTAAGGACTAACTATTCAGTTTAGTCAAGAGCTTGAGAACTGAAGAAAAGTTGAAGATCGGATAAAGGACAGAGATCATGAGATCTCCAAGTTGAAACAAGGGATTAGTGCACTAATTGCTCACCTTCATGAGAGTAGAATGGAAAAGGAAGACATGCAAGGAGAACTGAACATTGCCATCTCTAAAAATGCAAGTCTAATAGTGACAAACACTGCTATTTCCAAAGAACTCTTTGAGTCAAAGGAAATACTGGCTAAGTTTGGCAAAAGTACTATCAAGCTAGAGCAAAAGATTGAGTCATCGAGATCGGCAAAGAATACCAATGGTCTTGGTTTCTATGGACATGAGGAAGGAGAATCCTCAAGAACAAATGTTGAAGCATCAAAGAAGCAACCGACACTCAAAGAAAAAGGTAAGCAAAAATTCAAACCTATTTGCTTTAACTGTCTTAAAGAAGAACACACTGCCAATGTATGTAGGAGAAAAGCCTACAATAATTTTCCATATTTTATCAACAATGTACCTAGATCCAATAAGTTCAATGGTCATTGTTATTCATGCAATGAGTTTGGGCATAGAGCATTTGAATGCAGGTTTGTGATGGATAACACTGGAAGATATCCTCAGAGGACCCAAGGAACTGGTCCTGAACCTTTTGTGAACCAGAACCACAACTGGTCTAATGTCTTCAATCATCAGTCAAGAAGTGGTGGCCATCAAGCGGCAACTAGATGGAGAGAAATTTGTATGATCAGTCATGATCATGGTCATGGTCACACTACTGCAACATGTAGAAGGAAGAATGGAAATATGTACAATGGACCTTGGAGAGCACCTAGACTTGTTTGCTATCACTGCAACAAACTGGGTCACATTGCAAGATTCTGTAGAAGTAGAAAAATTATATCTGATGATATACCGGTTACCCTGGAAGGAGAAATCGATGTTGAAAAAGTTCAAGGTGACATGAAGAAAACATGGAGGAAGAAACCAACAATGTTGGAAGAGGAACCAGTTTCTGCACCTAGTGTGGAAATATTAGAACCGGCAAACTAAGCCTCAAAGGCTTAGGGGGAGCAAATAGAGAAATGCTTTCAAACCCCTAGTTTACACCGATAAAAGACCTTAACTGGTATGCGATACCTATTGCTGGGTAGAAGACCGGGAATGGTAAAAAGGCAAATTAGGGTTTACACCCTAATAGAGGAGCATTAATGGTGATAGGTGAGAGACATGTATAAAAGCATTTTTCAAATCATTTCTCACTATCTGATTTTGAGCGAAGAGAAGTTTTCAAGTGCAGAGCAAAGAAAAGATGATTTGAGATTAGATTTCAAGAAATTGACAAACCTTGAAAGAGATTCAAATCTAGTTTGCAAGCGGTAGTGGGGAACACAAAGCGGTGATTTGGCAACCGATGGAGAGTGGAGTAAAGCAGAATCAGGAAGCCCTAAATTTGCATTTGAAAGGTATTTTTCATGTTCTTGAAATACTCTACAATGGCTTCCACATCTCATACTAGTTCGAGTACATCCATAGAGTCAGAAAGTTTTATCAGAGGAAGTGCAAATATAATGCTTTATCACAAGTTCTAGCTGGAGTCATAGTTGAAGAGGGAATTTTTGATTATATTGATTGCAAAATAAAAGACCTAGGGTCTTTAGCCATTGACACTCAATTAGGTCTATTTTACAGCAAGGACAAAAAGATAAAACCAGAGTTTGGTGTCTTAGAGAAGAAGAAATTCCACAATGCAGTATATTTTCTAGAAGATTTCATGGAGGATCACATCAGAGTTATTTTGAGAAAAGTCCATGGTGACAAGATGTACCTGGAGAGGATGCATGATATTATCCCTCAAGCAATTCATGCAGTCACCAGTTTTTATAACATAGGGGAAGTGCCAGCCCTGAGAAAAGTGAGCAAAACCAAAATAGCCAAGCTCACCGGTTCAACCAGTGATTCACGGGGTATGATAGTCAATCCTATCAAGGATGATCTAGTGAAATATGCTTGCATGGTGATAGGCTATAGAACATTTTCAGCCAGCAAGATTAATTCTGTATCTGCTGTAGTGGTAAATGCCGCTTACCGGATGATAAAAGAGGATACATCTTTTGACTTATGCACCGGTATGCAGAGGCAACTCCTATTGAATCTTAAGGCAATCAAATAGGATAACTCACTGAGATTTAAGTTTGGACAACTATTGGTAGGGTTTTTCTTCTATTTCCAAGGCTACTTTCCTAGTGTAGGAGATGTCCAGTGGTCCCCTGACCAACCGGTAACCAAACAGATAAAGGAAAGTGTTCAAGCCATTGGAATCGGCTACCCTGAAGTACTGAACAAATATTTTGATGAGTTCAAAAGAAAGATGAGTTAGAGGGTAAGAATCTCAGGTGATATAGTGAAGAAATATGAAGATGACATATGTTTCACTATTCAAGTGGACAAATGTTTAATGGAGGCTGTTGAGCCTAGAATGGAGGAAGTGGAGCCAATGGGCTATGAGGTTATGTATGACATGCTGGAAGGGTATGCCTCAACCCTTATTGCCTTGCCTCTTGATCCAAAGGCTAAGAGGACCAGAACCTACTTGGAGAGGATTGCACCGATTGAAGAACCGTCGGTGAAGAAAGGAAAATAACCGACAGCTAAGAAAGACAAGGCAGTGCCTACAGCATTGGCACCGGCTACCACTACAACTCCAAGAGTGACCAAGCGGTCACCGGAAAAGAAGAAACCGGAGGTAACACTGGCAAAAGTCTTCGAAAGAAAGAGGAAGACCAAGACAAATGAACTGGACTCTGAAGAAACCGAGTCTAATGAAAAGCCAAAGAAGCCAAGACAGATAAAGAAGGTGAAGAAGAATGAACTGGCAGCATTCGCATGAGTAATATTGATATCTCCTCATACAAACCTTTGACACATTGTCAAAGAATAGTAAAAAATATTAGGAGAAAATTACTTCATGATTTAGTAGACTATTATGATGAATTTAATAGTGAGGAGAAAGATGAAGTACTACAGGAAATCATTCTTTATTTATGTAAAAATGACCGGTCACCATCAGAGATTAAGTCTCAGACATTGGATTCATTATTTAAAGCATTAGATAATAAATGGTGGATTACCATTGAAAAGGAACATGAGATTAGGGAGAAATTCTTTTCACAATACTTTCCTGAACTCTCAAATTCAGAATTATTTGGTGCCCTGGATCAAAATAAAGGTCTCTTCTTCACAAGAAGAAGAAAACTATAGTTGTTGGAGGGAAGAATTGATGATGTTGAAAAATATACTCATCAGTATATGGCTCATGCTATCAGCTGTCACAAAGCACAAATGGCCAACCTCCAAGTGGAAAAAGAATCAGTTATTTCCAAACTGGATGAGGTTTTTGATGAGGAAGGAAACCTAGTGGGAGAACCAATCGACACTATTGATGTTGATGCCCTGGATGTAGAAGATGTCACTCAGGATATACCTTCTGAGGGAACTGAACAGGGGCACCAAGTTGAATAGGGTGGTGAACAGGCTGAGGATGCACAGCAAGCGACAAAGGAACATGAAGAGAAGAAGAAGAGGGATGAAGATGAGAAAAAGAAGAAAGAGGAAGAGAAGAGAAAAGAAGAAGAGGAGAAATGAAAAGATGAAGAAAAGAAGAAGCAAGAAGATGATAGGAAAAAGAAAGAAGAAGAGGATAAGGAAGAAAAGAGAAATAAGGAAGAAGAAGAGAAGAAGAAGAAGGAAGAAGAAGAAAAGAAGAAGAAGGAAGTAGAAAAGAAGAAGAAGGAGGAGGAAGAACAAAAGAAGAAAGAAGAGGAAGCACAAAAGAAGAAGGAAGAGGAAGCAAAGAAGAAGGCAGAAACAAAAAGAAGAGGAAGACAAGAAGAAGATGGAAGAGGAAAAGAAAAAGAGAGAAGAGAAAGAGAAAGAAGAGAAGGAGAAGAAAAAGAAGGAAGAAGCAGACAAGACAACTGAAGCAATGAAGAGCACATGGATGGAGACTCCTAACGCAACTAGGAGCCAAGTCAAACCGGTTGCTATCTTGAGTCCTATTGATCTCCAATCTACAAGTGAGTTTGAGCTTATGCAAAGCATCGAGGTTGCCCAAGAGTGCCTTGAAGTCATTCATAGGAAAAGGGAATAGGATATTATTTAGGTGGCTGTAGACACCCTTACTGGTTTAATCCCCGGTACTAATCTTCCTGACACTGAATCATCACTAGCACAACTCAAACTTCTATGTACTATAGTGGATGATCAGGTGTAGAGTTTGGAAGAAGCAACAGAGGTCAATGTAAAGAAAGAGCACCAAAAGGCTCTTAATGTTGCTCTAGTGAAAAAGATGAATGAGCTTAGGACTGAACTGCTGAAAGATCAAAAGGACATAAGGAATGCCTTAGATGAGGGAAACTTGCTACTCAACAAAATCTGTCAACCTCATCTGTTCTATGACAATGTGCTAGCCAAGAAGCAAAAGCTTCAAATGGACTTATAGTCCTACTTGGGCACATTTAAGACACCTTATGATTCCTTTGCAACATATGGGCAAACCATTCATCGGTTCCAAATCTAGTCAGCCAAGATGGAGCAAGAGATCAGTACACGGTCTAGGAATTTGCAGGAGCTTCAACTGGTATTACTTCCATGACTGCAAATTCTTTAGAAGTGTTATTTGAACATAGATTCCCTAACAATCACACAAGAACTGAGCATAGTAGATGCCATGGAAGAACAGGTATCCCAGATGTAGACAGAGAAGGAAGTGGCAACCTCCCTACTTGAGTCCTGGTCTCTATCCATGAAATAATTTTTGTAGGACTATAAATCTATTTTTGACAAGTATTATTCATTATTGTCATAAACTTTTATATATATATGGAAACAGGGTTATTCAATGATACTTTGTCATTGTTGGCAAAGGGGCAGAAGTATATCTGGTTTCTAGTTATAAAATTTTGATCTTCTGACACAGGGGGAGAAATATCTAGTTTTGACATTTTGATATATTCTATATGCTCTGTAAGCAAATTTTCTATACACTGTGTTAATTAAGGGATAGTGTATATGCTTAGGGGGAGCAATTTTGTTAATGGCAAGTTTTTGTTGTAAAACACTTAGATGTCAAATTTTTATTTTCGTAAGTGTTTCCATCAATGCTAAAGAGGGAGATTGTTGGTATTTTTGTTTTTTATGTTGTGATTGTCATTGATGGACACACACTTGTATTGAGATCCCCTTTATGTGTATGAGCTTGTGCTCAACTGGTATTTATTCCAACCGGTATGTTGTATACTAGTCTTTAGACTAGTGGTGATTTTGCAGAATGTGTTTCCCAGTCTGAAGCGGCATGTTGACCCCAAGTAGATCGTAGATCCCAAGTGGCACAAGGGAGCAAAGTGGCACAACACATTCTTACCAGTCTTCATTTTTGTCAAACCGGCAACTGGTATTTTGTATGAACCGGTAATACTCTGTGATGAGTTACCAATCCACCGATTGTTTGACAATGCTGACACATTGACGGTGCTTTTTGTGTCATGTTACTGAGTATGTCTAGATGCATTGAACCTAGGAAATTGTAATGTAATCCTATTGGACCAACATGAAATCAGATTCCTTTAATAGGACATCATGTCTAGGGTTTTAAGTTGTTGCTGAAAGGGTTAATGTCATGCTAGGGTTTAAGGTGGAAGTTGAAAATGATCTTATCTGAGAAGATCAAGTTGTAACTATGAGAGAGAGAGAGAAGACTGTAATGCTGGAATGAATTATCTGTGAGCAATACTGGATCTAGCCAAGCAATTTGTGCTATTAGATAGATCAAACACTTGCTGATTACTCACATCTTTGACAAGTCTATAACCCTTAACCGGGTAGGCCTCAAAGCCTTTGTAAAATCCTCTAACAAGGTGGTTCACACATGTGAATCTAAAATCCTCTAACAAGGTAGTCTTTAATCAAACTTATATCCTAATAGAGATTGAGATTCCTAACAGAATCTATTCTGGTGAAGAACATTGTAAGAACTTAACTAGTCTGGTTTCTATTCTGTAGATAGTGACTTGTGAGTTCCATCTCACAGTGGTTTTTCCTATTTGGGTTTCCACTTCAAATATCTTGTGTTATGGTTGTATTTCTTTTGTGGGTGAATGCTTTATTTGCATTTTGGTTTGCATGTGTGGTAACCGGTCTAACTATTAGACTGCTTTACTAGTTTATCTTTGGACTGTGTAAGTGTTTTAGAGCAGAGATTTTTGGCATGCTACTTCACCCCCCCTCTTAGTATTCATCAGACACTTCTTCCTTCATAGCTACAAATACTATGTCCTCATTTTCTTCATCCTCAGATTCCTCATCATTAACACCTTCATCCACTACAACAAGACAATTTCTTCTCTTTCCTCCTTTATACTTCCTAAACCTCTCCGGTTTATCCTTATTGTCATTGTTAGGATAGTTAACAGCTATATGTCCTATCTTATTGTAGGAAAAACATTTAAAAGGAAGCTTACCTCTATATTTTCCAGTACCTTTTGGAAGTCTCTTGGCAAGAAGAGCTTCAAACTCCATCAGAATTTCTTCATCATCCATACCTCTACTTTGCATGGATTCATACTAGTACTTTCTTCTTTTCCATTTCTGATTGGTGCAACAGATTCTCTAAAAGCCAACTTAGTCTTCTGAACACTGCCATCATAGCTATTCAACTCATATGTAGTTAACTTTGCAATGATAGAGTCTAAGGATAACCTAGCTTTATCAATAGACCTTAGCTCCTGGATAGTAGCAACTCTGATTGCATAGACTTGTAACAATGATCTCAAGAATTTACTGACAATGGTGACATCATCAATCATTCCACCAGTGCTCTTGATATCTCCAACAACTATCTTGATTCTTATGCCATATTGCTGAATGGTCTCACCTTCAACCATCCTCATGCCTTCAAATTTTCCTCTAAGACTCTCTTCCTTAGCTTTCTTTACATGCTCATCACCACCATAAATAGTTTTCAATGTGTCCCATACATCTTTAGGAGTGTCCTTATCTTGTACATCATTGAACTCAGTATCAGACAAACTACTAATAAGAGCTTCCATGACTTGCCCATTTTCTTGAATCTCTCTAGTCTGATCATCGGTCAAAGTGCCAATGGGAATCACATAGGTATTCTCAACATAGCTCTAGTGTTGAGCACCCAGACTCTCGATATAGATTTTAATTCCGTCCTTCCATATTTTGAAGTTATCTCTATTGAACTTAGGACCTTCCCTCTTCATCATTAAGGTAGGATCTTTTACCTAAAGTGGTTAAGCTTATATCATCAAGGACCTAGAGTTGCTCTTATACCAATTGATGAATAATGATGAACAAAAGATACCCAAAATGGTACTGAGAGGGGGAGGTGAATCAGTACAGACAAAATCTTTCTCAACAACTTATCAAGTTAAAGCAATATCAACCGGTTGTCTTCATCACTGAACTTAACCATGGCAATACCGATTAAATATAGTAAGACTTCAGATAACATAAAATGATAAGTCTAAACACTTCAAATACATTCAATAATTGATAACAACTTCACCCATAAACATATGCATGTGGTGTAACAGTAATACCATAACCTATTAGCTCTGTATGAATAATCACTCAAACAAAGAACCCTTAACCATTACATGAAAAGTGCACAACACATGAGACACAAATTTTTCACATGGAAACCTAAATGGGAAAAACCATGGTGGGGATGAATACCCACAAGCTTGTTTTTGAACTCTTTTCAAGCTCACTCTGTTAGGAGCCTAGTCTGGTTAAAGACTTTACAATAAGGTTTTGCTAGGAATCGATCTTGTTAAAGATCACCCGATTAAGGGATGGCTATATACCCTATTAAAAGTTGAAACCCTATTAAAGGTTACCTTGCTAAAGGATTTAAATAACTCAATAAACTTGAGTCACCTGGTTATAGGATTTATAGTAAGCTTGTTAAAGGTACCCGGTAAAGGGATTTTCCAACTATTGAAATAGTTAGAAGACAACAGGTAAAAAATTTGATCTGATAACAACACTACATGCCAAGGTAGATCCTTTTTAGTTCCTCTATTTCTACAATCACACTCTGCAATTTTCTTTTACTGGTCTGACAGGTATCTCATCACTCAGATACACAAACAACATTTTCCAACAACTAACAATAACAAACATCATCAACCTTATAGACAACAATTAGGTCGGTAGCATAAACCCTAAACCCTAAGCATCTTAGGTTTACAATACAAGCAGTCCAATCTTGACCGTCCAAACACTTTGCATAGAGCAATACAATCTCAAACATATCACAAGACAATTAGCATCATTCATTCTTCACTGCACATGGGAATCAGTAACTTATCACACTTTCTTCTCATATATCCAAGAAGAATGTTCATTCCCAAGGTAGACTTTTAATGCAGTCGATCTTCTCATGCAAGATCCTCAAGGAAGGCCTTCACATGCACAAAGCTGACGTGGCACCTTGATTTCATCATCATCTCTTAGCCAACTCATCACATAAGCTAGATTGCCAAACTGGAAACCCTAGAGCTGAGACTACCAACCAGTAGTCACACTTGGTGAAACCCCAACACCGGTTCACTACATTTCTTCATACTGGTTCACCAACTTCTTTCAATCTACATATCGGTTTACTTACACTTATTTACATCAATGACAACATACATTATCATCATATAAACATGCTGGTTCATCACATGCTAACAATAGAGAACAATGGAACATCTGTTGGTAAGTTGACCTATTCCATATAGCTCCATAACTTGCACCAAGAGTCCCATTGGTGTGTGGACTAGTCCTGAATTCGTATTTTCCATTTCATCAAACCACTTTTCCCACACACATTTCTGGCGCCCACTGTGGAAATCAGGATAGTTAGTGGATAGGAGAAACATCCTAGCATGTAGCAACCATTCTATAGCACATTTTAACCTAACCTTAGTGCATTCATCTTCAAAAATAGCGTATAATAGTCTAAACATTTGGCAACTTTTCACTAGTGCTCTTAGGCACCATATTAGAACGTTGAAGCATCATCCTAATGCATTGGGGGCAAACTATAGTGCTTTGGGTCTAAACATTAGCACTTATTGAGGACATATTAGTACATAACCATTCCTGTCATAGCAAAATTCAAAACTCTAGTTTAGCGCGTAGCATAGGCAGCTTAGCACATTAGTGGCTTTAGATAGCGCATATAGATCAAACTTTAGCGCATCTAGTCTTTGTCTTAGCACATAAGTAAAACTGAGAAAAACAAAGAGAAAAATTGAGCATTCTTGAAATTTTTATCATTAGTTTCGAATAGCCTTTTGAATCTTCAGTCCACATCACCAAGCAAAACTTGGATCAAAACATCAAAAAATATTCTGAATAATCAAATAAGTCATTCTTAGAACAACAATTTTCAGAATCCAAAACCAACTAAGGATAACACTTTCTCCTATCAAAATCAAGTAACATCATCACATTGATCAAAAGGTTCACCAATTAAATGAATTCCATCAACGAAACATACCTAGTTTAAACCTAAGTTGTCAAATTGAGTCTCCATATTGGGAAGCTCTTATTCCATATCATTTGATGCACTTTATCGTGGGGGGCATCTAAACCTCTATTTGATAAAGAGGGCTTAATTTTTCAAAAAAAGTATCATAATCCAACCAAATCAAAGGAAACCATTGATCACTCGTGTATGACCACTCCTCATATTTTGAGAAGAAAAAGTCTTCATCACAACACTAAGTTGAAGAAATGACAACCTAGTTCCCAGCAACTTGCCAAATGAAATAGATTTCTCTACATTAATTGCCAACTATTCAAATCACATTGCACATTTCTCTGTCATATGCACTTATATCTTCAAGACAAGTCAAACAAATTTGATGAAGAACCATTGAGAAGTAGAGCCTTTTACCAAAAATCAGCATTCAGTCAATGTTTAAATCGTGGAGGAAAGATCAATCTAGCTTTCTTCCCAGTAGTTTGCATCACTTATAACATAGCTCGATTTGAACCACCAACCCCCGAACAACATGAAGAAGAGGAGTTTTTCCCCTTTATCATGGAAAGTTTCTATTAGATGCCCAACATCACTCACTCTCAATGAAACAAGCAAAGCAAACCACAACCAGAGTCCAGTATGGGCTGAAGATTATCAAATCCTTTCGAATATCCAAATCTAGAAGACATAGAGATTACCGAGGAACTTATTCAAGAATGTCAAGAAAACCCCTCATTCCAAAAACTTATGGAAAGACTCATAGAAGATTACAAAGAAAAATATATGCTCATGCTAACAAGCAAAGGAGTTAGGATTCTTGAAGACTTCGACACTGAAATATTTAGGACAAGGTCTCAAAATTACACTTATCAATAAAAATAGAGAGAAGAGGAGACACATGAACCTGAACAAAACAAACCTGAATAAAACATACCTGAACAATAAAATATACTAGAACACACCCATACCCAAACTAGGGAAAATAAAAGAGAAGAATCGTTTCCTCGACAAACAAATGCACCCATGGTTGCTCTTACAAAACACATCCAAATAATGCAGAGGCAAATGTAGGACATGCAACAAGGGACCATAGTACGATACTCCTTAAATGAAATATTTCCTTACCCCTTTAATAGGAGATTAAACATGATACCTTTTCCCCCGAATTCAAACATACCCAAATATGACAAATATGATGGTAAGAGTGATCCTTGCAATCATGTTTGGGAGTTTTTTACCATGAGCCTTGAATTTTCTCAAGATGACACTTATTTGATGAGGTTGTTCCCAAGAAGTTTGCGAGGGAAAACAATGGAGTGGTTTTCTAAACTTATACCTCCTATCAGATCCTTTGATGAGTTGGTCAATAAATTTATCATGCAAGACTCCTACAATATTCAACACACAATTACCATGTTGGATGTATGTAATACCAAACAGAAAAACAATGAAACATTCATGGTGTTTCTTCAATGATGGAAACATATGGTTTTGAGATATCCCCAAGATGTGCTTGAGAAAGAAAAGATGGAAATCTTTATCGACAATCTGAATAGCACGATGAGTTATGTACTCAAGCTCCAATGCATACCATCTTTTTCCAAGTTAATAAAAAATGAAATCCAAGTAGAGGAGGCATGTATCAAGAAAGGAACACTGAAGTTCTTCAAAGAAGGAAATAATGCATCCAACTCTCATTTTAACAACCTGAACAACCACAACACCTTAGACAAATCCAGATTCTGGATCAGAAACAAAAATGTTGTTAATGAGGGAGGAACTTATGCTAATGATATGAAGTCCAAACAACCAGTATTGGCTTTATCAGGTAATCGCCAGGCTACCAATAATCAAATGGGTGTTAACCAAGGCACTAACACTTATCCGCCAAATACCATCAACAATACCTCAGACAATAACACAAATTGAGGACCTAATCCAAATTCAAGGGGTAACACCAACAATTTTCCAAATAAACACATTTACACACCATTGGGGCAGTCCTTAGAATCAGCATTCTGAGAACTTTTGGAAAATAAGATTATCACATTACCAGCCATAAAGAACTTTGAACCCCAGTTCAAACCACCTTAGTGGAATGACTCACATTTCTGTGATTTTCATCAAAACAAAGGACATCAAACAAATGACTGCATGAGGCTTAAAAACATTGTTCAAGACATGATTGATAGAGGTGATTTAATGGTCAATGGTCTCAAAACAAACAGTGATCATGACGCATTTAAAAATCCTCTTCCAAATTACAACAAGGAAGGAGCTTCATCATAAAATGATACATGAGGAGCTCGCATCAATCATCCATACAACAACACTATCAATCATATATCAATAGAGGATAATCAGATAAACGTCATTAAAATCAAATAAAAACAAGATCATACATCAATCAATGTGACAACTCGAGCTCAAAAATATGTTTTGAAAGGGTATACATCAATATCAACCACTATCCCCAAGACTCAATGTGATTTGGTAAGTCAACTGCGAAGAACCCCTGCTCAAATATCCATACTCAAGTTACTCAAACTTTCTCTGAAACATAAGGACATCTTAGAACAAGAACTAGTTGAAACAAATGTGCGTCAAGATCTAGATATCGATAAATTTCAAGCCATTGTGGCTCACATGACAAGGCCTCATAATCTCACATTTTCCAAACATGATAATATCTCCTTGAGCCAGCCACATAATACTCCCCTACACATTGAAGTCGTAGTCTACAAACATTGAGTTAAAATAGTATTAATAGATGGAGGATCTGGTCTCAATATCTGTACCTTAAAAATTATCTATGCATTAGGCTTCTCTGAGAAATCTATTGATCCACACAAAAAGATCACTATCAAGACATATGATGATAAAGAGAGATCATCCAAGGGAATAGTAATATTACCTATTCATGTAGGACCGATACAAAGGGACACTATGTACCAAGTCTTAGACATAGACTTGACATACAATATTTTATTGGGTCATCCTTGGATACATGAAATGCAAGCAGTACCATCAACCTACCATCAGTGTATCAAATTCCCATATAATGGGTAGGAGATTTCTATATCAACAGATAATAACCCCTTTCAACATTGCAATTCTATGAGGGCAGCCCAAGATAGATTGGTTCCACACAATAGGGAAGCTCAAACTTCCTCAGCATTCGATCAGGATCAAGAAAAGCTCAAATCTTTATCCATGGATTTCAAACAAAAAATGAAAATCAAAGAGAAAGGCATGGGAGAATACTCTTTCGAACCCATGTGTCTAACCAAATTACTAGCATCGCCAAAAAATCATGGGCAACCTTCTGCATCAACACATCAAGAAACACAACCCATCACTAATTTTGATGGCAAATTTATTCAATTGGGTACATTAGCACATGAATTAGAAGAAAAATACATCCTTAGTTGGCTATACAAGGATGAAGGAGAAGACTAAGCTGCTACTATGGAAGTAGCTATACTAATATAGCAGTATGGAAAAGGATACCTAATCATGCAATGGATGGGGTACAATGGCAAAGGACCTATATGCAAGCATCAAGAAGGCATCATAGAACCATTGGACCCTCCTTCACAGTTTTCTAGAGACAAAATAGGATTGGGATATGGACACAACCTACCCCAAAGGCAAAAGAAGACTAAATATCAAAAACCTCAGTGGAAAGAAAAGAAGAAATACAATGAGGACTCATGGCAAGAGGCACTACACCAAGCAATAAAAACAATAAGGAAAGAGAAAGAACACCAGGAAAAATAGAAACAACAAGAGGAATTGGCCATTCAAAGAGAAGAATCATCTTACGAGGAAGTCCACAATGTCCATGAACCCATTCAAAACAAGGAAGAATCACCTCCTGAAGAAATTACTACTCCCTAAGGAGAAACAATATATGAATAGATGCAAAGAGTACAAGAAGGTCTTGATACAGAATCAAAAAAAACTACAAGACCAGTACCAATTATCAGGGATCTCTTTTCACCTTATAGCATACCTGTCAGCAACATTGAAAGACTCTTGGACAATACTTCTGAAACTGCTTCTAATGACTATGAATGGGGCACCTATTCAAATGTTACTGAAGATATCCTTGAAGGTGTTATTCATACACCCCTTTCTCAAGAAGGACACAACACAGAGTCTGGAATACTTGAATTTGGTCCATAACATATCTATAAAGCTACAGAAAATGAGCAATGACACTAAAGTCTACATGGAGGATGCTACCATTGTAGACCTCGATAATATCATTAACATAACCAATCTCACATACAACCTTAATGATACCTCTACCATGACCCACCCAATGACTTTTTACCACTCATATTTCCTGATCTCATAGACTAGGATGAACCTGAAAACCATGACATACCTATTTTATCAGATGACAAATCCATTATCCATTACCTATGTACTGTCGACCCAGAAATAGAGTCTACCAGCAAACAAAGTAACAATATTTGCAATCAAGAGGGTGCCAAGTCTTTTAGTTGCAAAAATGAAAGAAATAAAGGGTCTAATGCTGAAAACTAGTCAATGGCAGCACTAGATCACAAAAAAGTCAAAATAAAGGACGCATCTGAGGGTGAAAACCTTTTTAAGGCACATAAGGATGGGAGACTTGACACTCTTCCTAAACACTATCAGGAGTGATCACCCATATTGATTGAGCCCACTCAATTAATCAACATTGGTATAGAAGAAGAAGCTAAAAACATACACCTAGAAGAATCGCTCACAGATGACAAAAAACTAGAGTTTATCAAATTCTTCAGAGAAAAGAAAATCAATTTTTCTTGGTCCTATGTAGAAATGCCCGGAATAGATCCAAACTTAATCATGCATCATTTATCTATTGCTCAAGGAGCTAAGCTAATCAAGCAAAAAAAAAGAAAGATTAATCCACATGCAGCACTAATGGTCAAAGATGAACTAAAGAAGTTATTAGATGTCAGATTTATTTGACTTATAGACTATGCTGAATGGATTTCAAACATTGTGTCAGCTTCAAAATCAGATGGAAGCATCAGAATATGCACAAATTTTAGAGATGTTAACAAAGCCTATCCAGAGGATGACTTTCCTTTGCCTAACATCGACATTATTGTAGACCTCACAATAGGCCATGCAATGCTATCATTAATGGATGGTTTCTCTAGTTATAATCAAATCAAGATAGTTCTAGAGGATCAAGATAAAACAACGTTCACCTATCCTTGGGGAATGTATTGTTGGAATGTCATGCCTTTTGGCTTGAAAAATGTTGGGACAACTTATCAAAAAGCAATGATGTCAATCTTTCATGATATGATGCATACCTTCATGGAGGACTATGTGGATGATTTACTAGCCAAGTCATTTACCTGAGCATAATATTTGGGCATATTAGATAAAATCTTTCAAAGATTGGAGAAATTCCAAGTGAGGCTAAACCCTAAGAAGCATGTCTTCGAGGTGACATCAGGCAAATTATTAGGCTACATCATGTCCGCAAAAGGCATTAAAGTAGATCCAATGAAGGTATAGGCCATCATGGAGATGCCACCTCCAAAAAAATTAGCCAACTCAGGTCTCTACAAGGATGACTCTAGTCAATAATAAAGCCATTCATATCCCAACTAGCTACAAAAAATTCTAACATTCAATCATCTGCTACATAAGAACATACCATTCAGATGGGAGGCCAAGTGTGCAGAACCATCCTATCAAATCAACCAGTATCTAATGAATCCACCAGTTCTAGTACCACCAATAGCAGGAAAACTACTCATCCTCTACATATCAATAATAGGCATATCATTGGGGGCACTGTTAGCACAAGAAGATGAAGAAGGCAAGGAACAAGCTATATATTATATTAGCAGGACATTAAATGGCTATAAGCTCAATTACACATTCATTGAGAAGGATTGCTTAGCTATAGTCTTCGCCTCTCAAAAGTTCTGACATTACATGCTAGTTCACATAATCAAACTGGTAGCAAAAATTGATCCTCTCAAGTATTTACTCAGCAAAGCATCTTTCACAAGTAGACTAGTTAAATGGGTCATGATTCTCAGTGAGTTTGATATCCACTACACATAGCGTCGAGCTATCAAGGGACAAGTAATTGCAGATCAATTAGCTGAAGCACCACTACCTGATAAGCAACCAATGAAGGTAGAATTTATAGATAGGGATGTTCTTACTAGTACACCCAAACAATGGACATATATTTTGATGGTTCTTACACTCAACATGGCTTAGGTGTTAGCATCTTGTTCGTGACTTCTGAAGGGCACACCATACCAAGATCATATAGACTCACGTTTCCATGCACAAATAACATCGCTGAGTATGAAGCACTAGTCATAGGAATCAAAATGGACATGGAATGGAGAATCATGGAACTAAAATTCTATGGAGATTCCAAGCTGGTTATTAATCATATCAATAATGAATATTAGACAAAGGATGACAAGCTACTACCATACAAAAGAATGGTGGATGACATCTTTGAGAAAATACCAAGGTTGGAAAATAAAGCAGCCAATGCAATGGCTACTATTTCTTCGCTTCTAAAAATTCCAAAGCCACAGAGTCATTATGAGTTTCTACCAGAGCAACTGTTTTCCCCAGCCTATGACAATTTTGCATCCCATGTTATCTATGCCTTAACTAGTTCAGACTCTCCTTTATACGGAACAATATATGAGTACCTTAAAACCAATACCCTACCCATTGACCTATCTCATAATAAAAAAGGCAACTTTATTCGGCAAGCCACCCGTTATACCCTAACTATTGATACTATTCACATTAAAATCCCCTAGTTTAAGGTTTGTCACTAGGTTCCCCTATTGGTTTTGCCTTTTTGTTTTCCAGCAATGCAGCGTGTGTAGGACAATTATCAGCACGATGTTACTCGCTCGGTCCGTATTTGGCATCCAGTTTTTGGACTAGTGCGATAGTGACAAATGGCAAGGCATGCTGACTGGTTTCTTTTTCGGGGCCCACCTTTTAGCGTAGTAAGCGAGTGGTTTCCCGCATTTTTGTAATTTTCTAGCAGCCTGTCCACAGTTAGCAAAATCTTTTCAGTTCGTGGCAGTATGCAGACCGTTTTAGGTGAAGTGGAATTCCAGGGGTCGTTTTGCTAGGTGTCATTTCCAAAGTGACATAACATGTTTTTCTATTCAGGGAGGTTATGCCCTTTTGGCTTGTTTTGGGAGTTGTTTTCAGGAGCCAAGTGCTCTATGTATGCTAGTTTTCTCCCTATTATAGGGGGTTCAGAACTTTTAAAAGAACAATTAAGTTTGCTAAGTAGAGGTTTTTTTCAGCCTTTAAAACTATTATTGTTTGTCTGAAGAAGGTTATTCAAATTGTGCTTGCGGCCTTTATGATAACTCTTTCAGTATGCTTTTGATGGTCTTTTCTATGTTGTTTTGTTAGAGTTCCAATAACTTTGGGAATATATCTATCTAAGATTTTGCCAATTAAACTATGTTTTGCACTTGTTATTTGGTAAATAAATGACGAGTATTTCCTTATGTCACAAAGAAATTTGATTGTATCTTTGGTTATGTTCTTAATCTGGACTTGCAGATTGTTGAATGGGCTTATGAAAGTCATATGTTTTTGGATTTTGTATGCTCATGTCTTTTAATGATCCAGCGTATCGCCTTACTAGTCTAGTTTTTTTATTGTTTTAAAGGTGTTTCTTTCTTCCCCTTTCCTCAAAACATCAAGGAAGAGTCAGCTTCTCAATCCCGAAGGTCATTGAGTGGAACCTGCACAATCGGTCCCCCACCACTGAATTTCCCATAAGGTTGTTTATTTCTAAAGTAAAATTCAAAGTCAACAGTTCTTTTTCTGGCATGCCCAGTGGGACAAATTACTTAAAATATATTTCTAAGCTAGTTTATGAGTCATAGGACTATCACTAGGAGTCAAACATCTTTAAACCCTCACCTTCTTTTTCCTCCATTGGTGATCATCCATTCAGCCATAGTTTCACCTTCTTAGGGTTTTCCCACAATCATACATGTTATGATGGCATAAGTTCCTCCTAGAAATTTTGTGACTTGGGATAATGGTAGCCCCCTCATTTCCCCAGTTCCACCCATGGTTTGGGGAGCCATCCCGGCAACCGCACTGAAGGTTGTTCCTAAGTTCATAGGAGAATGTCATAAAACCTCTAGGGAGCATCTACAAGATGTAGCTACTATCTGCACTATCCATGGCATCACTGAGTAGAACGTAGCTTTGAGGTTGCTTGTAGCATCTTTCAAAAGAAAAAAATTGGACTGGTTTAGATCCTTAGGCCCTAGTACTATAGGAGATTGGGATTAGCTAGGAGATCCTTTCTTTCAGAGATTCTCAGATAAAGCTAACAGATCATCCTTAATGCACCAACCCATTACAATCAAGAGAGCTCTGACTGAAGCATTAACTGATTTTAATCTGAGGTTTCAGTGAACCTGGCAGAGGATATCGTTGTTTGCTCATCCTCTAGTGGATATGGATTTTGTATTCTATCTAAAAGCTTTCAATTCTGATATATCAGTAATGATTCAATCTTTAGGAGGTAACACTCTTCCGCAAGCATTTGATATAGCAGTCCAAGCTAAAAATAAGCTTATTGATGCTGGAAAGCTAGCCCCTCACCCTATAATGCTAGTATTCCCTGAAATATCTACCCAAGTTGTGGAGGAGGTTGCTCCCAGTACATCCACTCCGCAGTCTATGTACTCGTTCCCTACTCCTCAAATTGCTTCTTTGGTTGCTGAAGTTAGCGATATGAAAAATCTCCTGACATCCTTCTCCAATGAAATTATCAACCTAAAAAGAGCCTAGATCTCACCCACCAAGCCTCCTTTTCAGCAAAATTTCCAAGGGAACTGACCTTCGTACCAACATACGAATCATCATGCTGAAAAACCTCTTCTGACGTATGTCCAAATAGTCCCAGTCCCCAATTCATTGCAGGCCATCTACCCAACCGCTGGTAGAGAACTGGCAGTAGGTCAAAATAACTTGGCAAATGACACCAACTCTTGGTGTTTCCCATGCAACAATGCTCATACTCTGAGGAATTGCCCAAGGGGGAATTTGCAGTAGAAGGTTGCAAAACAAAGGAACTCAGGCATGATGCCAAATGAATTTGCATATACATCTCTAGGTATGGACAATACGGCTTTTGTTGCTCAGATGCAAGGGATATCATTACAACAAGAAGTGGAGATCACCCCTAACCATGCAATTTTTTCATGGATGAAGGACAAGGACATAGTACTAACCAATGGTGTAATCACCCCAAAGGATGGAGCCCCTCTTGTGCACTCAAATTATAATCATCACTCTAAAAGGCATTTGACTAGGGAAGACACCAGCAATATGAGATCAGTGCCCATGGACAGGCCCCCAGAACCACCGATCATCAATTCTGCCTATTTGAGGAAAGAGTTCATCCCTTATAAGCTGAAAGACCCAAAGGTCCTCACACTTCAGGTGCTAGATGTAGTTGAATAGTTGAAGAAAGCTCTAGCTCATGTCTCTATGTGGGATCTCCTGAGTATCCCAGAGAAAAAGAACAAACTAAGAGAGGCATTGTTTTGGGACCAAAAGGATGCAAGTGCGGTAGCTCCACCATCCCTTCACACTGATGAAACGGGTCCTCGACCAGCAGCTGGTAAGGTGCGCTCCTTGACCATATTGACAAATGAAATCTCACCCCCTACTGCCTAAGGAGAAGGTAAGCCTAAGCCAAATCCTTTTCACCTTACCCTTATAGTTGGAGATAAACGTTTGCATAATTCCATGATAGATTCCAGGGCTAGCACTACTGTCATGCCTAAGCAAATTGCTGAAGTGTTAAACATCAGGTGTGATCCTTTGAATAAAGGAGTCATGCAGCTCAATGAGAATAGGGTTCAGATAATAGGTCTCATCAAAAGCCTCCCCTTAACATTATTTGCATGTCCAAGTGTAATAGTATCCCAAGAAGTAGTAGTTATCTATATCCCCCCTGTCTTTGGACTCTATCTTTCTCAAGATTTTACTGCTAAAATAGGAGGCTATATGTCCCTAGATTGGTCCCATCTTATCCTTCGTACCTGACATGGCACCAAGATGAAAATCTTTTTAGAACCCCTTCATGCTGAGCACATAGCTGACCAGGCCTTGATTAATTTCTAGCCTACCCACACCTCTAAATCCAATGATTAATGAAAGGTGGTATAGATTTTAGAAGATGAAGAAGTAATAGGAGAAATTCCGCCTGAGCAAGAATCTTTCCTAAATGAGTTCATAGATTTAGGCCCCTTATCTAATTACCATGCCACCGGCCTGGGTACCTATTGCATTTTTTAAGAAAATCAGATCATCCCAAAGCTCACCAAGGATCCATTCTCTAAAGATCAGTTGTCATCGGCACTATGGACCCTACACTTCAATGGTGCTAAATGCAAAATGGGCTCTAGAGATAGAGTTTGTCTCACCCCCCCTTTGGTCAATCAAATCCGAAAGCCTTTTCGATTGCAGTTTGCATGCTCAAATGATGAAGCAGAGTATGAAGGATTGATTCAAGGTTTGAATATGGCAGAAAAGATGGGCATTAAAAAATTGAAAGTCCTTGGCGATTCTGAGCTAGTGGTTCACCAAGTTCGAGGGATATCTACTACTAAGCATGTCTGCATGAGGTCTTACCGTGCTAGAGTGTGGGATCTAATAGAAAGTTTTGATGTTTTCAATATCATAAGCATTCCTTAGAAACTAAATACCATAGCAGATCACATGGCCACTACAGGAGCACATTTTGATCCTG